>NC_079362.1:18483774-18500624 GCF_029582105.1 Oenanthe melanoleuca | reverse complement strand
CTTAACCCCAAACCTCTTATTTTCATGCCAACCCCCCATTTTTTTACCCCCAAACCCCATTTCAAACCCCCAACCCCCATTTTTAAACCCCTAAATCTGTTTTTTTTATTCCCAAAACCCATTTTATACCCCCAAACCCCACTTTTTCCCCCAAACCCCCATTATTTTTACCCCCAAACCCCATTTTTTCCCAACCCCCCAGTTTTTACCCCCAAACCCCCAATTTTTTTTATACCAAACCCCCTTTATAAATCTGTAAACCAAATTTTTACCCCAAACCCCATTTTTAACCCCCAAACCCCATTTTTAAACCCCTAAATCTGTTTTTTTCTTTGATTCCCAAACCCTATTTTTCCCCCAACCCCCCATGTTTTTTACCCCAACCCCATTTTTTTAACCCCAAAACCCCCAAAATGCCATTTTTTCACCCCCAAACCCCAGGAGGAGAACATCTGCCTGCACTGGGCGTCGTTCACGGGCAGCGCCGAGATCGCCGAGGTTCTGCTGAACGCGCAGTGCGACCTGCACGCCGTGAACTTCCATGGGGACACCCCCTGCACATTGCAGCCAGGGAGAGCTACCACAACTGTGTCAGGTATTGGGGCTGGGGGCTCTGGGGGGCTTCAGAGGGGTCACAGGGGTCACAGGGGTCTGGGGGCTTCAGGGGAGTCAGGGGACACAGGATATGGGGACACCCCCCTGCACATTGCAGCCAGGGAGAGCTACCACGACTGTGTGAGGTGAGAGGGAATTGGGGCTGGGAGCTTTGGGGATCCCCGAATTTGGGGAGGGGTCTGTGAACTTAAGGAGGGGTCTCTCTCAATTAGAGGAGGAGTCTCTGATTTGAGGAGGGGTCTCTCTCTGTCAATTTGAGAAGGGGGTCCCTGAATTCGGGGAGGGGTTTCTCAATTTGAGTTGGGGTCTTTCTTTCAATTAGAGGAGGGGTCTCTCTCTAATTTGAGTGGGGGTCTCTCCCCCACAGCCTGTTCCTGTCCCGGGGGCTCCACTGATGGAACTGGGGAATCCCGTGATGGGATCTGGGGGGGATTTTGGGGATCCCTGAATTAGAAGAGGGCTTTCTCTTTCAATTTGAGTTGGGGTCTCTAATTTGAGTTGAGGTCTCTTATTAGAGTGGGGGTCTCTCTTTTGAGGAGGGGTCTCTAATTTGGGTGGGGGGTTCTCTCCCCCCCAGCCTGTTCCTATCCCGTGGTGCTGACCCCGAGCTGCGGAACAAGGAGGGCGACTCCCCCCTGGACCTGACCCCCGAGCGCTCCGAGGTTTGGGTCGCGCTGCAGCTCAACAGGAAACTGAGGCTGGGGGCGGCGGGCAGGGCGCTGCACACCGAGCGCATCGTCAGCAGGTGGGCTTGGGGAATTTTGGGGGAGTTTTTGGGAATTTTTTGGGGATTTTTTGAGATTTTTGGGGATTTTTTGGGGTTTTTTCTGATTTTTGGGGTTTTTTTTCCGATTTTTTTGTGATTTCTTGGGTGGTTTTTTGGGGGGGCTGTGTCCCAAATTGAGGCTGGGGGCTGCACACCGAGCACATCATCAGCAGGTGGGCTTGGGGATTTTTGGGAATTTTTTTGGGAATTTTTGGAAATTTTGGGGGGTTTTTGTGATTATTTTTTTCGATTTTTTTACCATTTTTCAGCATTTTTTTGTGAGGGGTTTGGGGCGGTTTTGGGGCTTTGAGTCCCAAATTGAGGCTGGGGGCTGCACACTGAGCATATCATCAGCAGGTCTGGGGTCCTCACACGTTCTTGGGGTTTTGGGAATTTTTGGGAAATTTTGGGGGGGATTTTTTGGGATTTTTTTTTGCAATTTTTAATGATTTTTTTGGGGATTTTTTGCGGTTTTTTGGGTGGGATTTTTGGGGGTTTTTTTGGGATTATTTTTGCAATTTTTTTACGTGGTTTTTTTTTTTTTTTTTTTTTTTTGTGCAATGTTCTGGCTGGACTGGGGATTTCTCTGGTTCTGGGCGGATTTTGGGTTATCCCGGCTGGATTTTGGGTTATCCTGGGTGGATTTTGGGTTGTCCTGGTTGGATTTTGGGTTATCCTGGGTGGATTTCCATGGGAATTTTTCCCATTTCTGGCCAGATTTCCGTGGGGATTTCTCTGATTTTGGGTTGTCCTGGGTGGATTTTGGGTTGTCCTGGGTGGATTTCCATCGGGATTTCTCTGATTCTGGATGGATTTTGGGTTGTCCTGGGTGGATTTTGGGTTATCCTGGGTGGGTTTTGGGTTGTCCTGGGTGGATTTTGGGTTATCCCGGCTGGATTTTCGGTTACCCTGGGTGGGTTTTCTGTGGGAATTTTCCCATTTCTGGCTGGATTATCGTGGGGAGTTTTCTGAATTTAGATTATCCTGGGAGGATTTTGGGTGGTCCTGGTTGGATTTTGGGTTATCCTGGGTGGATTTCCATGGGAATTTTTCCCATTTCTGGCCAGATTTTCGTGGGGATATCTCTGATTTTGGGTTGTCCCGGGTGGATTTTGGGTTATCCCGGGAGGATTTTGGGTTATCCCGGGAGGATTTTGGGTTATCCTGGGTGGATTTCAGTGGGAATTTTCCCATTTCTGGCCGGATTTCCGTGGGGATTTCTCTGATTTTGGGTTTTCCTGGGTGGGTTTTGGGTTACCCTGGGTGGGTTTTCTCAGGGATTTTTCCATTTCTGGCCAGATTATCGTGGGGATTTTTCTGAATTTGGGTTATCCTGGGTGGATTTTGGGTTGTCCTGGTTGGATTTTGGGTTATCCTGGGTGGATTTCCATCGGGATGTCTCTGATACTGGATGGATTTTGGGTTATCATGGGTGGATTTTGGGTTGTCCTGGGTGGATTTCCATCGGGATTTCTCTGATTCTGGCTGGATTTTGGGTTATCCCGGCTGGATTTTGGGTTATCCTGGCTGGATTTTGGGTTATCCCGGCTGGATTTTGGGTTATCCTGGGTGGATTTCCATGGGAATTTTTCCATTTCCATGGGAATTTTTCCCTTTCTGGCTGGATTTCCGTGGGGATTTCTCTGATTTTGGATTGTCCTGGCTGGATTTTCAGTGGGATTTCTCTTGTTCTGGGTGGATTTTGAGTTATCCTGGGTGGTTTTTGGGTTATCCTAGGTGGATTTTGGGTAATCTTGGGTGGATTTCAGAGGGAATTTTCCCATTTCTGGGTGGATTTTGGGTTATCCTGGTTGGATTTTGGGTTATCCTTGATGGATTTTGGCTTATCCTGGGTGGATTTCTGTGGGAATTTTCCCATTTCTGGCTGGATTGGGGATTTCTCTGGCTCTGGTGTCCGCAGGGACGTGGCTGGGATTGCACTGGGATTTTCCCATTTCTGGGTGGATTTTGGGTTATCCTGCCTGGATTTCCACTGGGATTTCTCTGGTTCTGGGTGGATTTTGGGTTATCCTGGGTGGATTTCCTGGGAATTTTTCCATTTCCATGGGAATTTTTCCCTTTCTGGCCGGATTTCCGTGGGGATTTCTCAGATTTTGGGTTATCCTGGGTGGATTTTGGGTTATTCTGGGTGGATTTTCACTGGGATTCCTCTGATCCTGGTTGGATTTTGGGCTATCCTGGGTGGATTTCAGTGGGAATTTCGGGGTGCCCCCCCTGACCCCCCTGGTGGCCGCAGGGACGTGGCCCGTGGCCACGAGAACGTGCCCATCCCGAGTGTGAACAGCGTGGACGAGGAGCCGTGTCCGCAGGATTACAAATACATGGCAGAGAACTGCGAGAGCTCCACCATGAACATCGACCACAACATCACCCACCTGCAGGTACGGAGAACTGGGGAGACTGGTGGGGAACTGGGGGGACTGGAGGGACTGGGAGGGGATTGGGAGACGATCTGGGGACACTGGGGGGACTGGGAGGGACTGGGATGGGATTGGGAGGGACTAGGAGGGACTGGGAGGGGATTTGGGATCTCCACCATGAACATCGACCACAACATCACCCACCTGCAGGTTCGGGGCCCTGGGGGGACTGGGGAGGACTGGGGGGGACTGGGATGGACTGGGAGGGACTGGGGGGGACTGGGAGAATTTTGTGTTAATTTTAGGTGAATTTTAGGATAATTTTTGTGTTAATTCTGGGATAAATTTTGGGTGATTTTTGGGTAAATTTTGTGTGATTTTTTGGGATAATTTTTGAGTGAATTTTGGGTTAATTTTGTATGATTTTTGTGTTAATTTTGTGTTAATATTGGGTGAATTTTGTGTTAATATTTGGGTAAATTTTGTATGAGTTTTGTGTGAAGTTTGTGTGATTTTTGGGTTAACCCTGGGTAAATTCTGGGTGAATTTTGTGATAATTTTGTGATAAATTTTGGGTAAATTTTGTGTTAATTTTGGAATAATTTTTGGTGAATTCTGGGATAATTTTGGGTACATTCTGGGTGAATTCTGGGATAATTTTGGGTAAATCTGGGATAATTTTTGTGTGAATTTTGGGAGATTTTGGGATAATTTTTGTGTTAATTTAGTGTGAATTTTGTGTGAATTTTTTGTGATTTTTGTGTTAATCCTGGGTAAATTCTGGGTGAAATCTGGGATAATTTGGGGTAAATTGGGGGTGATTTTTGTATTAATTCTGGGCTGAATTTTGGGTGGATTTTGGGTGATTTTGGGTGATTTCTGCCCCCAGCACTGCACCTGCCAGGACGATTGCTCCTCCTCCAACTGCCTGTGCGGGCAGCTCAGCATCCGCGGCTGGTACGACAAGGTGAGGGGGGTCCCCAAAAACCCCTGGGAAAGGGGGGGACCCCAAATCCAAAACCAGCCCAAAAATAGAAACACAGAGCACCCCAAAAATACCCTGGGAAAGGGAGGCATCCCAAATCCAAAAACAGCCCAAAAATACCTGGGAAAGGGGGGGGACCCCAAAAATAGACACAGAGCACCCCAAAAACCCCTGGGAAAGGGAGGGAGCCCTAATCCAAACACAGCCCAAAAACAGACACAAAACACCCCAAAAACACCTAGGAAAGGGGAGGGACCCCAAAATCCAAGCACACCCCAAAAACTGGCACAGCACCCCAAAAATAGACAAAAAATACCCCCAAAAATACCCTGGGAAAGGGGAGGGACCCCAAAACCAAACACACCCCAAAAATAGACACAAAGCACCCCAAAAACACCTAGGAAAGGGGAGGGACCCCAAAATCCAAAAACACCCCAAAAGGAGACACAGAACATCCCCAAAATGCACCAAAAAAACCACAAAACATCCTAAAAATCGACACAGAACACCCCAAAAAATAGACACAGAGCACCCCAAAAATAGACACAAAAATGGACTCAAAAATAGACACAAAACACCCCCAAAATAGACAAAAAACACCTCAAAAATACCCCAGAAATAGACACAGAACACCCCAAAAATAGACACAAAACGTGCTAAAAATGCCCCAAAAATTTACAAAAATCACCCCCAAAAATAGACACAAATCACCCCAAAAATAGAACACCCCAGCTGTTTTGGGGTGATTTTGGAGGTATTTTTAAAGGTAGTTTTGGGCTGATTTTGCAGTGTTGGGGGTGTTTTGGGGTGATTTTGGGTTATTTTTGGGGTGGTTTTAAGCTGTTTTTGGGGTTATTTTGGGATATTTTTTGTGTGTGTTTTTGGGGTTGTTTTTAGGCTGTTTTAAGGCTATTTTTGGGCTGTGTTTTTAAGCTGGTTTTGGGGCTGGTTTTAGACGGTTTTTAGGCTGTTTTTGGGGGTGTTTTTGGGGCTGTTTTTGGGCTGTTTTCAGGCAGTTTTTGGGCTGTTTTTAGGCTGGTTTAGGGTGTTTCAGTGCCCTTTCCCCCCAGGACGGGCGGCTGCTGCAGGAGTTCAATAAAATCGAGCCCCCCCCGATCTTCGAGTGCAACCAGGCCTGCATCTGCTGGAGGAGCTGCAAGAACCGCGTGGTGCAGAGCGGCATCAAGTGAGCCCCAAAAAAACCCCAAAAACTGAACCCCAAAAACCCCAAAACTGACTCAGAAACCCCAGAGAACTGCGTGGTGCAGAGCAACATCCAGTGAGCCCCAAAAAAACCCCAAAAACCGACCCTAAAACCCCAAGAACTGAACCCCAAAACTGACCCAGAACTGCACCCCACAAACCCCCAAAACCCCAGAGAACCGTGTGGTGCAGAGTGGCATCAAGTGAGCCCCAAAATCCCCCAAAACACCCCAAATTCTGAACCCCAAAATCCCCAAAAACTGAACCCTCAAAACCCCAAAAACTGAACCCCCAAAACCCCCAAAAACTGAACCCCTAAAAACCCCAAAAACTGAACCCCAAAAACCCCAAATTATGAACCCCAAAAACCCCAAAACTGAGCCAGAAACCCCATAGAACTGCGTGGTGCAGAGCGGCATCAAGTGAGCCCCAAATACCCCAAATTCTGAACTCAAAAACTCCAAAATCCTGAAATCCTGAACCCAAAAACCCTAAAAACTGACCCAGAAACTGCCCCAAAAATCCCAAAATTCTGAACCTCAAAACTCCAAAAACCCCAAATTCTGAACCCCAGAAATCCCAAAAACTGACCCAAAACTAAACCCCAAAAACCCCAAAAACTGACCCAGAAGCCCCAGAGAACTGCATGGTGCAGAGTGCCATCAAGTGAGCCCCAAAAAACCCCCAAATTCTGAACGCCAAAAATCCCAAAAACTAAACCCCAAAAACCAAAAAACTGACCCAGAAACTGCCCTAAAAACCCCAGAGAACTGCGTGGTGCAGAGCGACATCAAGTGAGCCAAAAACCCCAAAAACTGACCCGAAAACCCCAAAAACCTGAAATCCTGAACCCCAAAAACTGGCCCAAAACTACCCCTAAAACCCCCAAACCCCCACAGAACCGCGTGGTGCAGAGCGGCATCAAGTGAGCCCCAGAGAGGTGCCACGCCCCAGAGAGGTGCCACACCCCAGAGAGGTGCCACATCCCAGAGAGGTGCCACACCCCAGAGATGTCCCACGCCCCAGAGATGTCCCACTCCCCAGAGAGGTGCCACACCCCAGAGAGGTGCCACTCCCCAGAGAGGTGCCACACCCCCAGAGATGTCCCACACCCCAGAGAGGTGCCACACCCCAGAGAGGTGCCACACCCCAGAGATGTCCCACACCCCAGAGAGGTGCCACTCCCCTGTTTCCCTGCTCCTGTCACTGTGCTCAGGTCGGGTCCCTGCGCTCCCCAGAGGCCTCTTATGAGCAGCCAGTTGACGAGGCAGGAAGCCCCACCCCATTCCTGCCTGACTCACAAGGGAATCAATATTTATACAGAGACCTAATTGTTGTTCAGGTAAATTTACAGTGGGCCTTTGGCATTTAAATGCAGATATTGATAAGAGATATTGGACTTGTGTGACATAATGGTCCAGGTAAAAATTTGTCACAGAAGGAGAATTTTACATAAAGTAGCAGAATGGGCATTTGTGTTGGCTTGTTTGAAATATTTGAGAGTATTAGACAAGAACCTCTTGATGCCTCTGAAAACTTCTGTACAGAAAATGGAGGAATTCCAGCAGATATTGTTACCCAGCTTTGCCTGGAAGTCTAGAAAACACCCTTGAAGGTACATTTTTATTCACCTCACTGATTTTTTTCCTTGAGCTGTCCTTTGCTCCAGTGCTCCAGTGAATCAATGTGCTCTTTGTGAAAGTGAAAGGAGAGATCAGACCCTGGGTTCTAAGGCAGAGTCGGTTTATTTCAGTTTGGGCTGGATGTCCCAGAGAGGGACCCTGACCAAAAAAATCCCTGGACCTTTGTTACCCTGCAATCTGTGCACCCATCCTTCTCACACTCATCAGGTGCCCTGCATGAGCCTCTTAGTATTATGGTGATTTATGGTCTGGGGTCTTCTAACACCTCACTGGATTCTCCATGTTCGTGTGTCATTAACTGCTCTTATCTTACTGCTTGGGGAAGTCTTGGGGCCCTCCAGGGTCTCAGTCCTTGTTTGAAGAAAATATTTTTTTTTTGTTTTCTCCCCTGCTTAGCCATTTTTTCTTATGACACAGAGTTCGTTTAAAGTTCACCTATGCTAATGTTTGAACAAGGCCCTCTCCTGCTAAGGTGAAAGCAAGTTACAATTAAACCTACACAGATAATTTCTAATATTCTATAAGTAAGTGTATTTTAATCCCCAACAATAAACTCCTAGTTTACATCTAGCACCTGGTTTACAGTGCAATTTCTTCCTATCTCAAGGCCACACAAGTCATCACAGCACCCTTGTTTGTTGGCTTCTTCCCTTTTACTAGAGCTCTTGGTGCTTCTGGTTGAGTTAGTCTGGTGTATGTCGTTCATGTTACTCTCTATTCTGCTTCATGAATATTAGTGTATGGCTGCCTCTGATAGTATTAAACACTTCAAAATAAATTTGTATTTTGCATATGGGCAAAACCTGACACTCACTAGGCAATGAAAGAGCAATAGCATGCCTTATATCTTAAGAGTGTCAACAGAATTTTGACTAGATTACTTTTACTAGCTGACTTTGCTTTCAAACAGGAGTCTGTCCTAATTATCCTTGTTGAGCACACTGGTTTGCAACTGCTGTTCTTGCACTGCAACTGCCCTGTATTTTTGTTTCAAACACAATGAAATGTATATGGAATACTGCAATAAGTTACCACTTGGCTATGAGTAGCTCTTGGAAAATATAAAACAAAAACTCTAAGATGGCAATACCTAATGCATTACAATATGCATGTAGACATTATATCTACATGACTAGGAAAAAAGGAAAACCCTCTGTATGAAACAACAGATTTCATGACTTCAGTCTATAGCAGCTTTGGACAGTATATACACTTCTACATCCTGTGAAGGCACAGGTTATTGTGTGATACACACACACATAACTGTGGTAAAAAGTATTGCTGTATTATATATAGTTAGAGCTATACACAGTTCTACACAGCACATCACATTTTGGGCTCCAGCAGACTGTAGTTTGGTTTTCTGTAATCAACCACTGATGAATGAAGATCTGTCCCATCTTAAGCAGCTTCTTCAGCAGAGCAATCAATGCCTGCATAAGTAAATTTTTCATGTAGGCTAGTATTCACATAAGTCTGGAAAGGAAATAAACAGAGCAGGTGTGATGAAAGGTGCATTACCTCAAGAACCCTAAATAATGTTGAAAATATGCACAGCCTAATTGTATCATTGTAAGTATGAGTATATATATATATATATATTTACATAAAAACCAGAGTTTTACTCTTACCTTTGTGTCTTCTAACATCCTGTTCAATGACACCAGTATCTGAGCAAATGATGGTCTTTCATATGGTTTCTCTTTCCAGCACTGTCTCATTAGGTCATACCTTTAAAATCCAACCCCAGCATTTGATAGTTTAGCTGCATAAGATAAAGTTACAAATTTTTGATAATTTAAAGATTGTGCACATTCCACTTTTCAGAGGGAAATGGATTTCTACATAGCTGAAGTTACATTTTCCATAGTTGGTTACTGAAAATAACTTCTTTTACTCTGGAATAATGAAAAAGCTCTCTTAGAGCTAAAACCCTGGTGTGTTCTGTAAAGAACAGGATAACTGGCTGAAACAGAGAGCCTGGGAAAGTATTCATGGAAAATTAACACTGTATGCTGTGCACAAAAGGACTTGTGCACTTTTAAATTTTTTAATGTAGTTTTTATAATTTCCAGTAAAAAAAAAAATTGTTAGTTTCTTGTAGAAATCATCTGCTTTCTATACCTGAGGTGTGTTATTCTGTTTCTTTTTGGGTTTTTTCTGAGGTAATGCTCACACTTCATTGTCACAGTTGAGAGGCTTTTCCACTTGGTACCCTGAGGGAGTTCTCCATATAATTCTGCACATGTTGTTCCACAAGATGGTGTTCCACCTAAAGTTTACCCAGTGTCATGAACAGAAGCAGGCTTTAGTAAAAGAAGGTTTAAATTCATAGTAGAATTGGAAAGGTATGATTGACATAGTGACAGCTAAATTAATCCAAAATTAGGGGATATTTTGCACCTCTGTTTTTATTGCTAATGCTTCCTTGCTGCTTGGTTCACAATATGGAGGAGAATAATAAAAGTAAGCGTCAATTTTCTCATGTGTGTGGCTGGCCTAATTTTCTCTACAAGTCTGAGGGCCAGGATCTGATGGTCTTCAAAGTGTTTTTTCAGTAGCCTTGATGTCACTGGGCAAGTCATTCCTTCATTAGCATCATCATAAGAAGATCTGGTGTGGACTCATGGAGCTCTTGCTGTCAGCTGGTTTTGCCCCTTTCTGTAGCTGTTTGCTTACTTGGACTCTTGATTTTCCACACTGCATCCATATCTAGTGCAAACCCATTTAGTAAGGAAAGGCAGGAACAATTCACAAATCCAGAGTCGGGTTGGCAATGCACTCCTCAGTCAGCAGCATCTCCTGGCCAGCAGAGCATGGGCACACTCCAGGGCAAAGCACAATGATTGTGGGTGGTGCAAGGCTGTATCACAGTCATGATGGCTAGAGGTGTCTGCAGAAATGAACTCTAAATTTGATTTCAAGGTTAATATTCAAAGATTTTCTTCATGAATATTTGGAGTATGAGGTGATTAGTCCCCCATCCTGCAATATCATTAAAATAGAAGTCTTGATTCAAAATGCAGGAAAGCTGAGGAAAAGCCACCCACCAAACTCAAAACATGCTGTATTAAGGCTATATATCATATGATATCCTGGAATTTTTATTTAGGTATGGCCTGGATTTTATACTGCCATGAAAATATGGTCATTATGGATCTTTCTCACTTAAAATGGTACCTGAATTGAAAATTTGAAAATTGCATTCCCAAGCCTACTGAACCTAAATAAAATGTGGTAGAATAAAACAGAAAGGAAATTGAAAACTATTGTGAAGCAGTATTTTTTAAAAGACTGAGTAAATAGAGCTGCCTTGGTGCAGACTGTGTATTTGTGCAGTAGAAAATTCAGACATTTACCTAAACTAACAATTTCCCATAAGACGACACCATGTGACCATCTGCAACAGAGAGATATCAAGAAGTGCAACAAGAGTGCAACCAGAATTAATGTTTTTCAGTGGTATGTAGTTTTGTTAGTATTCAGGGAGTACAGGGAAGTGTGATATGTTTTTCTATATTTTTCATAAACTTTTGTGTAATGATGGAGCTTGTTGAATCAGAAAGCAGGAAAATTAGAAAAATTAAATCAGTCTGAGTCAAACAAAGACCTTTCCCAGGTTGTGAGTTTCAGCAAATATTGTAATTGCAGAATTGCTTTTCCAATTTCTAGGTTCCTAAATAAAATTCAATATTCATTAGGTCTCCAAGTTTCAATGAGAAGTACAGCTGAAGTAGTGGGGCACATCCAAGTAGTTTGTGAACACACACCTTGATCAGACCCCGATGGAGAAAGGAACAGAACTTTTATGTTATGCCTTTTATTTTTTGCTTCCGTTGCTCACTCATACTGACATGACTACTGAGGATTTTGACTTAAGAGTGGATGTCTCATGATAGCTGTCAAACTTTCCTTGATACAGAAATATATTTATTTGTTTAAAAAAAATGCCACTTGAACACATACTTGCACATCACTATTTGTGGTGTAAACATTGTAATGCAAAGATTCAATTGCCATCCATCACGCTGGAAGCCATCCTTGGAAATTATTTCATGAATGTTTATTTTTCAGTTCTTGGTATAGCAATATTGCAGTTTGTATGCCAACAATCATTCTGTGTTACCTTCATGAAAGCTGACTTTATGCAAGTAAACTTTATCAAGTAAATACACTTGTTCAACTTGTGCAGTTTTACAGAAGAAATTCTTTATTGTGAGAATGGTGAGACACTGCAACACGTTGCCCAGAGAAGTTGTGGGTGTGGGAGTGTTCAAGGCCAAGCTGGATGAGGCTCTGAGCAACCTGGTGTAGTGAAAGGTGGGGTTGGAGCTAGATGGTCTTGAAGGCACCTTTCCAAACAAATCATTCTATGATCCTGTGAGGATAGGATGTGCTTCCCAAAGGAGCACTTCACATGAAAGCTAATAAAAAAATTATCCAATCAGCATCAAGGTGAAATGTAAACATTACCTCAGATGATGCCTCTGACCACCCTGTTCTCCTGACAACACAGGGCTATTTCTAGTCTATAACTACATGATGCTTTTTATGTACCTTCCTCTTTCAGATCTTCCAAGGCATTAGCTCTGGACATATCCTGAAGTGGCAGAAGAACCAGCAGAGGAATCGCAGCCTCAGAGGGAACAGCTGAAGGATGAGGTTCCGCTGGCAGCCAAGGTGTGCTCACCTTATTCCTCAGCAGCACCAGTGGGAGAGGGAGTTGTCCTAGCAAGGCCACCCCAAATGCTGCTTCTGGGAGCAAGCTAAGACCAAGAGTGTGTTGTTGTTGCTGTTCCTCTACAAAAATGGTGCCCCCTGCTTCCAGGTTTGCTGCCCGCAGCAGCCAGCCCCCAGGGTTCTGGAGAGGCTTCTCCAGGACTTCTCTCGCCAGGGGCACACACTGTCCCAGGTGTGCAGGGACAAGGCGGTGCTGGCACAAGAGAACGCTGCCCTGCAAGCCTGACTGGCAGCCACAGAGCGGGAGCTACGAGGCCTTTCTGAGCAGCTGGCAGAGGCCAGGTAAAGGCAGGAGGGGACCCTGGGTGGGACATGATTGAAGGTGTGTAATTACAAAGGTGGTAATCGTTGCATCAGAATTTACTGCCTCCCGTGTTCTATCCAAAAGTTTCTCAGAGAGAGAGGTGTTGAGACATGAGAAAAAAGAAAATTATATTGAATGGCCAGAGAGCACTGAAATCAAGAGGTGTGGCAGAGTCCCTGCCAAAGGAGAATTGCCACCCCCAAGCCCTGCCAGTGCTGATGCCTGCTCCTGCCACACAGACCTGTGCCCCCGGGGGACTTCTCTGACAGAGGACAGCCAAAGCACACGTGCATTGGTGTCTGTGCTCCTTTCTGCACGTGGCTGTTGGCAGGAGCACCTGGAGCAAATGGTGGCAACACTTGGTCTCTGTCAGAAGGCAGAAGCTGGTGCTCCTTCCTGCAAAGATTTTTGCTTGGAAGTGATTATCTGCAGCACAAAAACCGCATGCACTGTTGACTTTCACAGCACGAGAAGATTCTTACACAGATCATGTCAAGTTTCCTTCTGTTCTTTTGACCGTGTTTCTTGCTTTCTGCATGTCGGGCTGTGGCCAGCAGCTCACATCCAAACACAACTGGGTGCCTGCTGGGCAAGGGAATGGACAGGCACTCACAGTGATTTTCCCTGGTGAACCTGCAAGGAACCTGGGCAAGTGCAGAAGATAGGATTACTCTGGGCTGAGATAACCTGTTCTGTGTCTCTGATGATGCTGCCAGCACCATGAAGGAACAGCCAAGACAAGCACTGGAAGCAAACATATCCTGCCACTTTCTGCTCTTCCATGGACACGGAACACACTTGTTCCCACAGCTCCAGGAAACTCAATTCAGGAACAAGGGAGGGTCATGCATTGGTAGGGAATGGCCCCCAACAAGACCAGAGCAGACCCATCTCTCAGCAGAGCCTGAGCTTGTGACCTGGGCCATCAGTTCAGCAGACACCAAAGTGCTTCCTTCCCTCTCTCCCTGAACCTCAGCCACACGAGTCTGCCCTCAAGCACGGCCACTGAAGTCAGTCAGGGGGACAGGCTGCAGATGAAGCTGCAAAGCGTTGCTATGAGGCTGGCAAGTCAAGAGAAAACCATGGTGACCACTTTTCCTGACACCCTTTGCCAAGCCACATAAACTTGTGCCCATAGCATCCCCTTTTTGGCATCCTGGCTGGTGTGGATGCCTTCCTGAGGAGGTACAGGCCTTCTGGGTGCTGCTGCTCCTGTGCACACTCTTTTTTCTGTGGTGTGCAGAGCCGTGTTGACAGCAGCGACTCCGCAGGCCAGCTCCAGGAGACATCGTCCTTGCCATGGTGGCAGCAGCTCTGTGGGCCCCCAGCTCAGTGTCAGGGGGGTCTGGGCCACACAGCACCGTGGGCTGGGCAGCTCTGGGGAGCCGGGCTGACCGCCAGCCCTGCCTCTGCCCACTGCGCCTGCCAGCAGCAGCCAGTGGCCGTGCTCCCGCAGGGCCTGCTTGGCCTCCTTGTCCCTCCTTGTCCCTCCTTGTCCCTCCTTGTCCCTAGCTAAACCAGCCTGGGCAGCTCAGGAGTGTACCCACCGTCCTGCTGAGGCCAGGCCTCGAGGGCTTCTGCTGCAGGCATCAGAGATACGTCAGGGAAGCGCCAGAGCAGCCGGGTGGCAGGAAGAAGGTGGCTCTCTGGGAGCTGCTTATGGCCTCTGTCACCCAATTCCTCAGGGCTTCCCACAAACCAATCCACACAAGCCCTCCTGTCCCATCACAGCCTCCCACCACCCACGGCCACACGCACCCCCGTCACGCCCTCCCACTGCCTTATCCTGGCAGGCCTTGGCAGCACCTCATCCCTTCACAGCCTCCCACTGTCCCGTGCCCTCCAGGCCTCCCCCAGGCCTGCCTGGCTGCTCAAGGAGCTCCAGAGGAGCCGGATCAAGAGGCACCTCAGAGCCCTCAGCAATCCAGCCAGGAGCACACGGGCAGGACACAGATAGCCGTTCCTGGCTGGGAGAGGGGTGCTGTCCATCTCCAGGAATCAAGCTCTTAGGGATCCCTGCCACAGCTCCAGCCTTGGCCCACCCGCTCTGTTAGAAGCCTTAAGGCTTCAGCAGGATCACCAAAGGCAAAGGGGCTTTTGGCCACTTTCCCTTCCACACTGCACGCCTCACCAACTTGTCAAGCACAAGCACCCTTCTTCCCCTCTTCCCCATTGGCCTGAAGAATCTGGACTCCTGGAGAAAGCTCCTGGAGCTCTGTGCATGACAACAGCAATTTACTAATCCTAGAGTGGAATGAAAGAAAGTGCTTGCACAGGAGAGGTGTTTCCTGCAGGCTCAGGTGGCCCCAGCAGAAGCAGCCTCCCAGATCAGTTCCAGGCAGCGCTCCAGCAGGATAGCCAGCCACCACCACACAGGGAAGGCCGTGACTTCCAGGGCCGGTGGAATTGATCTCGCATCCTCTCGAGTCAGGAGGAGGGAATGCTCTGTACAGCTATGTTGATGTACAGAGTTTGAAGTGCCAGGCACGAGATGGCGGGGCTGACGTCATATGTCATGTCCTGAAGGGCTGGAAGAGAGAGAAACAGCCACAGTCAGAGCCTCCTTCTGCAGCTGGAGAAGCACTGTGTGCAGTGCACAGTTACTTGTCTGTCTGGCTTGTTGAGTGGGGCCTGGGCTTATCCTGGGTTCCTGCCTTCGGTGTTTTTAATAAAACAAAGTGGAGTTTCTCAGAGAGTCTGGGCATTGTTCCTTACTGCAATTGTTTTTGAGTGCTCATCCAGCATAATCCACATCCCGAGACGGTCCCGGAGTGGGACGGGATTGGGAAGACACCTCTGGCTGATTTTTTTGGTTGCCTGGACTTGGACTACTTCGAGACTGTGGAAGGGACTGCTGGTTATGCCTGATACCATCGGAGGCACGGCAACCCAGACAGCGAGGAGCGGGGCTCACGCCGCACAGGTAGGCAGTGTGAGTGGGGTTAGAGCAAGGTCCTGTAAGTGGGAGAGGGGGAGTACTGCCCTTCCATCACCCTTACCCGCCTGGGCTTCCCTCCTCTAAAAGGGGGTGGGGACAAAGTCTGGCTGCACGGACTCCGGGCTGGAACCTTTTCTCTCGAGAAGGTCCCTGGGGCAGTGAGGTTGGTACCTCACAGCTCGGTGACCCTGCTAGGAAGGCCACCGGCTGTAGGAGCGCCCTCTCAATATTGAGCCTGGGGGGAGGTTTCGGCTGTTTCACGGCTCCAGGCTGGGAACATTTTTCACCAGAAGGTCCCTGTGGCAGTGAGATCAGCTCGGTGACCCTGGTGGGAAGGCCACCGGTTATAAGAGGGCCCTCTCAGTGTCTAGATTGAGGGGGAGGTTTCGGCTGGTCTCACATATCCTGGGCTGGATCCTTTTCTGAGAAGGTTCCTGGGGGAGTGAGGCTACACCTTACAGCCTGGGGACCAAGGGAGGAAGGCCACTGGCTGCAAGAGGGCCCTCTGGATCGGTTGGATGGAGAGCGAGCATTTGGTTCCATTATAGTTTATTTTATTTAAAGATTGTCTTTTTATTTTGTAAACTGAGATTTCTGTTTAATCTCTTATTTTGTTTAGGAATCTGCCATTTTTTTTCTCACAATATTTTGTTTGAGAACCGCCATCTTTGTTTCGTTTCTAACATAGATTAGTTTATATATCTGCCATTTTATTTCTTTAAAGCACCATTTTTATTTATTCTTATGCTATCTTCCATTTTTATCTCCCACAATATTTTCTTTAAAAACTGTCTGCTTCATTAATTAAGAAATTGATGTCTTTGTTTTGTTTCCCACATTATTTTTATTTCTTTAAACCGCCACATGTTTTTTTTTCATTTCTGAGGCTATTTCATTTTTTATTATTACTGACAAACTATTTTGTTTATATATTGTTATCTTTACATTTTGTGTTTTATTGCTCCCCGAGGAAAATAATAGTGTATTTGTTCTGTGATTTTGTGGGGTTTGAATTTTGTTTCCATTCTGATCATGGGGCAGCATGCAGGGGAAAGTTAGGAAGGTTAGGGAAGAGGAAGACCTCGTTGAAGAATATTCCTACCAATAGCCCCTTGGGGGAAATGTTAGATGATTGGGATAGAAACGATTTAGGCAAAGTAAAAATGATAGGATACTGTATGGAAATTTGGCCAAAGAGAAGTATTTCAGAAGGACCTGTTTACTGGCCTTGGTATGGGTCTAAAGAGAAACGGTTATGCGTAGCCTTAAATAAGC